>NC_088345.1:16650000-16672500 GCF_036884655.1 Musa acuminata AAA Group
TTGCTTCCCTTGCTTCGGGCCAGCCCACAAGCTGCCCGTCGCTACTCTCCGGCCACCAACCGACTCTGCCCCACTTCCAGCCAGAGTCCACCGTCGCCTCCCACCCGAGCCACCACCGCTGCCAGGAGACAACGCTGCCAGCGTCCTACTCCGCCGCAGCCCTGCTCCTCTTCTCCACCGCTGCTGTAGGGTAACTCCTTCTCCACTACCGTCGCTGCTTCCCGGTCGATCGATTACCGCCGCCCGCCTCCCAACTGCAACCCTAGCTATGCCCCCCCCTTGGGTCACAGCCGCAGCCGCCGGTTGCCATAGCCCCTGCTTCCCTTCTTCCCCACTACCGCTGTAAGGCAACTCCTTCTCCACCGTCGTCGCTGCTTCCCGGCCGCTCGATCACCGCCACCCGCCTCCCAGCCGCAACCTTAGTTGTGCCCCACCCACGCGCCGCGCCCCCCCCCCCCCCCTTGGGTCACAACCGCAGCCACCGGTTGCCGCAGCCCCTCGTTGCAACGGTTGTAGAAACAGAGCCACAACCCTCGCTGCCTCCTTCTCCACCGCCGCCACTGCGCTTCGACCAGCAACCACCGCTGCTGCCAGCCACCGCAGCCTTCACCTCAACCCCCTTGCTCTGCACCATTACTGCAGCCCCCTTGCTCTACATCGTTGTCGCAGTCGTCGGTTGCCACCACTGCAGCCTCAACCCCGGCCGCTTCAACGCCACCTCCCTCTTGTTCTGCCTCCACTGCTACAGTTGTCGGTTGCCATCACCGCAGCCTCAACCCGGTTGCTCAGCAATTGCTTCCTTGGGTCATAGTAGTTGCAACCGTTGCCTTTCAGCCTTAGCGCTCTCATCTCACGTAGTGACAAAAACACAAGGCAACTCACCACTACTGCCCTTGTTTCCAACCGCACCTCCTCCAGTACTCCTCTTCCCCTCGAGCGTCATCGCCACCCAGCCGACCCATCACCACTGCGAGCCACCATGCGATGATGGCCGCTCGCCTCCCAACCGCCGCTCCACCTTTCCCTGCATCCCTTGTAACTGAAACAGAGCACAGGCAACTCACCTTGCTGCCCCTGTTTCCAACCGTAGCCACGCACCCCTGCTTCCCCTATTTTCGGCCAGCCCACCCGCCGCCCATCGTTGCTCTCCGGCCAGCAACTGACTCTGCCCCACTTCCGGCCAAAGTTCACTGCCGCCTCCCACCCGAGCCACCACCGTTGCTAGGAGACGACGCTGCCAGCGTCCCACTCTGCCGCAGCCCCTACTTCCCTTCTTCCCCACTGTTGCTACAAGGCAACTCCTTCTCCACCGTCATTGCTGCTTCCCGGCCGCTCGATCACCGTCGCCTGCCTCCCAGCCGCAACCCTAGTCGTTCACCCGCCCCCCTCCCTCTTGGGTCGCACCCACAGTCGTCGATTACCGCAGCCCCTCGTTGCAACGATTGCAGAAACAAAGCCACGACCGTCGCCGCCTCCTTCTCCACCGCCGCCGCTACGCTCCAGCCAACAGCCACTGCTGCTGCCAGCCACACAACCTTCACCTCAACCCCCTTGCTCTGCACCATTGTTGTAGCCCCCTTGCTCTGCATCGTTGCCGCAGTCGTCGGTTGTCACCACTACAGCCTCAACCCTAACCGCACCACCATCGCTACCTCTCAGCCCTCAACAGCAGCGATCCCTCCACGCAGCGACTGCAACAAGCATCGTTGCCTCTCACCAGTGTCTCCTTCTACAGTGTGACAGAGACAGAGCAGTGCTGCCTTCCATCCATGCCATCGCAACGGCGAGCCCTTGGCGGTGCTGCCCCAGCCGCACCACCATCGTTGCCTCCTAGCCCTCAGCAGTAGTGATCCCTCCACGTAATGACCACAGCAAGCATCATTGCCTCCCACGCAGCGAACGCAGCTACATCCCCACATCCTCGCAGCAACCCTTCATTCCAATAGTGCTACCACCGATTGCATCACAACAATAACACCGAGTAGGGTAGTGATTTATGCCCTAGTCTTGACATCAGAAATAGGAGTTGAGATTATAGATTTGCAGTCTTACAAAATGGCTACCGATAACTCAATGAAAGCACAAATGGAAGTATTGGAAATCAGAATTGAGAACTGGCTGCAAGAAATACTTAATGATTTAAAAAAAAACCTACCGGAGAGCCTCAACAAATTTCACCAAGATGGGAGCTCAAGTTCTACGTTGCACAAATCTAGAAATACTGGAAAAGGGCCCCAAGATTGTAACATAATATGCTCATACATGAAGGTGGATGGACAGCTCACCAAAATTTATCAGACTTCTACAGTGTTGGAATATCAGAGTAGGTTTGAAAGATTGTCGAATCAAGCTAGAAATTGGTCGAAACGATAACTTTTGGATACATTTATTGAAGGGCTTATTCCAAAGATCCGGTGTGAAGTTAAGGCTCGTTAACGCCGCACTATGATAGTTGCGATCTCATTCGCACATCTACATGAGAAACAAATCAATAGGGAAAATCATGGAAACAGAATTGACAACCACTAGATGATCAGTAAGCCACCCACCATATCTATTCCCAACCAAAGCCTTGACACCCGAGGACTAACCCAAGAAGAACTCAAGAAAAATTCAGCAAAGGGTTTGTACTATGATGAAAAGTGGAGTATGGAGCACCAATGTAAACAAGGGCAACATATGATGATTGAGCCAATTAGAGAGGAACCGAAAGCAGAAGAGTTGGACTCTAATCATGAAGGTATAAATTCTAATGAAGATGTTGAACCTACCGTACCTACAATGCATACATTAGCCGACTACTCTAACCCGCAAACTATGGAAGTTGCCGGAACTCTAGAGCATCAGCCTATTATAGTTTTAATTGATACTGGTAGCACTAATAATTTTATGAACAGTGAGACTGTTGACCGATTGGCCCACCACATTGAAGACTATAACAGATTCGAAGTAAAGATCGTTGATGGACGGATTTTCACTTGTGATAGCAAAGGTTCAAAGATAAAATTAATTATACAGGGTCAGAAGTTTCATGCAATGATTACTACACTGAAAGACTGACTTGTTGCTTACACTATCAAAAAGTGGAGACCATACTTATTTGATCAACGGGTTGTGATGCGTTATAGATAATCTATGGCTAAAGTGCAGAAAGAGAAGCTCTCCGAGATTGATGCTGCTCAGCCTTGAGGACAAGGCTGATTTGAAGAGGGAGGAACTATTAGGACCCTTTTTTTGAGCTTTTGAATAATGTTTATTGAGTCTGTTTACTCCAGTTGTTTATTGAGTCAGTTTGGTTCAGTTATTGTCAAGTAGAGGTTTATTTAATATTTATTTATTATTAAAGTTCAAGTCCTGATGGACTCTGGGTGGAACTCTATAAATAGGGATATAATTGCTTCTTTTCAATTATCTATGAAAAATACTATTATGTCTTTTGACAAACCCTAGGAGGTCGGTCCCCTCGAAGCGATCAAGGAGGCCGATCCCCTCGAAGTGATCATCCCTTTCTCTTCTTTTTTACGATAAGACTTTAGGGTCTTATCAGGAGGAGAACTTTTGGCCTTTACAATATTTTTGAGCTCTAAAATCACATAGTAAGATCAAGCTTTCGGTGCCCTTTCATGTAGGAAAGGGTGGGATTTATATAGGCCCCAAATTGGTTTGAATTTGGAGCTCAAAAATGGCATCTCCTAGATTTTCGGGGTCCTGGTGGTACTACCGTCATAACTGGGCAGTACTACTGCTTGGGGACCGAGCTCAGGTGGTACCACCGGTTGACTTCGTTCGGAGACCGAGCTCAAGCGGTACCACCGTGTGATAGGGGCGGTACCACCGCTTGACAAGGGCGGTACCACCGCTCAAGACATTAATACTGCAACTTACTCTAGTGCGTCAATCGCTTCTTCCGGCGAGCTTCCGGCGAACATCCGACGAACCCTCGGCGATGTTCCGACGGACTTCCGGCAAACTCCTGGATTTGCAATGATCCACTTGGCGAGTTCCGACGAGCTTCTTTGGCAAGCTCCTGGACTTCTCGGATTTGTTCCCGTAGAACCTCTGATGACCGTCCGGACTTCCGTCGAACTCTCGAACCCCCAACGTGATCATGGTCTTGACTCTGGCGTAACTCCTACTGCATGTCTTACTTCTATCGTAGTTAATCCTGCACACTTATCTCAACATATGAGTTAGATAACAAATGACAATTGACTTCATCATCAAAATCCGAGATTCAATAATCTCCCCTTTTTTTATGATGACAATCAATTGATAACGGAGTTAACCTTAACTCTCTCAATCTATATGTCATACTTGAGATAAGTCATTCTTGAATTCAAAGCATTTGAATTCAAGAGACATATTGATAAGTTAAAGATCGTTTAACCTTATCAATACTCCCATCATGATTCCTATCATGATGTATCTCTTTGAAAATGATGTCAAAATGATGTCAAGGTTTGACATCCATTTTCAAGTTTTATATTTTAAATGTGAAAGATAGCAATCGTAGCAATTCATCATATGGTAAGATATCAACATGTAAAACTGCGATGTAAGTTCTTAATATCTTAACATAATACAAACATTTCAAGTGTTTAGCAATCATAGCATTTCATCACATGGCAATAACATAGTGCAAATATGGCAATCATAGCAATTCTATCACCAAATTATCATATATTTCAATGCAAGCTTTTGATATCTTAACATAATTCAAATTCAAATATGGCACTCATAGCATCAATTCTTATAGCATTAAATTCAAATATGGCACTCATAGCACCATTTCATATATTTCTCATTTAAATAAGGCACTCATAGTATCAATTCATATATTTCTCCCCCTTTGTCATTAACAAAAAGGAGAACGATTTTAACTAGGTTTATGTCAATTTTCAACAATGAGTGATAGGATACCAATTATACAAACATCTCAAGGAAAACATAACATGGAGATAACTTTCATTACTTCTTTCTCTTTATTTGTTATTATCATTTTGCATGAAGGAGGAAAGTCATTTGTGAGCTTACTCGAATGAAGTTAAAATTGATAAGATATTAAAGCACGCTTCATTTTTACAAGGATCAAGATATGTGTGTGAATCAAATCCTTGCACGTAAAACTATTTCTCAAAAGATATAAGAATGAATCATCAAATCCATTTCTCGAAAGATATTTTTCACATGATAAGTCTATGAGAGATGCATTTGCTAGTTGATTCCACATGTCAAAAATCAATAATGTGAATCAAACTCGATATGACATATTTGTTAAGTCCGGAAGAGAATAATGTATCGAGAAAATCCAATTGTTAGGATAAAAAAGATCCAAAAATGAAATTTAACACTTTCATACATTCAGACAAGGTTTTGCTATAGATTTTCAAATTCAATCATGAAGATAAAACATGCTTATTATCATGGAAATTTTTATATCCAAAACACATAATTTCCAACATGTAATTATGTAAAATCATCATGGCAATTAAGTGATTTGATCATTAAATCAAGAAAGTCCGAAAAATAATCTTAACAAGTTCATGCATTCGAACACGTTAACATTCCTAATTCTCTTCTAATGAAATCAAATTATTTTTCACTTAGAGATTTTATAAAAATATCAGCTAGTTGATGCTTAGTATCAATGAACTCTATGATTACATTATGATTAGTGACATGATCTCGTATAAAGTGATGTCTAATATCAATATATTTTATTCTTGAGTGTTGAATGGGATTCTTTGTTAAACATATTGCACTTATGTTACACATTTAATGGGAATGTTTTTAAGATGGATTTTATAATCTTCTAAGGTGTTTTTCATCCACACAACTTGTGCATAGCATGCACTAGCTGGAATATACTCAGCTTCGGTTGTTGATAGTGCAACTGAGTTTTGTTTCTTAGATGACCAGGAAACAAGGGAATGCCCCAAAAATGGACATGTTCCTGATATACTTTTTCTATCTAGTCTACACCCAGCAAAATCCGCATTAGCATAAGTTAACTCAAAATTCTCGGTTTTTTGATATCATAATCCTATATTTGTGGTACCTTTAAGATATCTGAGTATTCTTTTAACTGCTTTGAGATGAGATATCTTTGAGTTCGATTGAAACCTAACACAAAGTCCTACACTGAACATGATATCTAGTCTAGTTGTAGTGAGGTAAAGTAAACTTCCTATCATACCCCTATAGGATTTTTGATCGAAGCTTTCTCCACTTTCATCAACTTCTAACTTAGTGGAGGTGCTCATAAGAGTGTTAATAGCTTTTGAGCTATCCATATTAAATCTTTTCAATAGATCTAAAGCATATTTAGTTTGACTAATAAAGATGTCATTGCTTAGTTGCTTAATTTGTAAGCCTAAGAAAAAAGTTAATTCTCCCATCAAACTCATTTCAAATTCGAGACTCATGGTTTTAGCAAAAGATTCACAAAGAGATTCATTCATAGAACCGAAGATAATATCATCAACATAAATCTGAACCATATGAAAATTATTTTTAAAATTCTTGATAAATAATGTAGTATCGACCTTTCCTTTTGTGAAATTATTTTCAATAAGAAAAGAACTAAGTCTCTCATACCAAGCCCTTGGGGCTTGTTTTAAACCATAGAGAGCTTTAGTTAATTTAAACATATGATTAGGGAGGCTATTATTTTCAAATCTGGGAGGTTGTTCAACATAAACTTCTTCAGAAATAAAGCCATTAAGAAAAGCTCTTTTAACATCCATTTGAAATAACTTCAAATTATTAGTACTAGCATAGGCAAGGAGCATCCTTATGACTTCTAATATAGCCATAGGAGCGAAGGTTTCTTCGTAATCGATACCTTCTTCTTGGTTGAAACCTTTGGCTACCAATCTAGCCTTGTTTTTAACCATGATACCATATTCATCTTGCTTGTTTCTAAAGACCTATTTAGTACCAATAACTAAATGGTTATTTAGCCTAGGAACAAGCTTCTACACCTCATTTCTCTAACATTGATTTAACTCATCTTGCATTGCGATAATCCATGAATCATCTTTCATGGCTTCGTCAATACATTTAGGTTCAATTTGGGAGAGAAAAGCAGCGTTGGCAGAAAAATTTTTAAGAGAAGAACGTGTTTGAACCCCCTTAAATGTGTCTCCTAGGATTAGCTCTTTAGAATGAGCATCTACATACCTCCAATCCTTGGGTAAGGATGTTTCGGAAGTGGATGCATCCAAGTTGCTAGTTGAAGAAGAGGTTTCATTTAAATTTAAAGAATCAAAATTAACATCATCATCAAAATCATTTTTCTTGATTTCAGAGATCTCATTGAAAATAACGTGAATGGATTCTTCTATAATTAAAGTTCTTTTATTGAAGATACGAAAAGCTTTAGAAATCAAAGAGTAACCAAGAAAAATTCCTTCATCGGATTTAGCATCAAATTTTCCTAAGGCATCTTTTTCATTCGTCTTATTAGAATTCTATTCAAAATATAACATGTAGTGTTTACGGCTTCGGCCCAAAAATATTTGGGTAGGCTATGTTCATTCAACATGGTTCTTGTCATTTCTTGTAAATTTCTATTTTTCCTTTCTACTACTCTATTTTGTTGAGGATTTCTTGGAGTAGAGAAGTTGTGATTGTATCCATTAAATTCATAAAATTCTTGGAAATCATGATTTTAAAATTCACCACCATGATCACTTCTAATTGATGAAATCATAGAACCCTTTTCATTTTGAACAAGTTTCATAACTTGGTAAAATATCTAAAGCATTCATTTTTGTATTTTAAGAAATAAGTCCATATGTATCTACTATAGTCATCTACAATGATGAAGGCATATTTGCTACCTCCTAAGCTTGATGTAGAGATTGGTCCGAACAAGTCTATATGGATCAATTGTAAGGGCCTAGAGGTGCTTATTTGATTCTTAGATTTGAAACTACCCTTAATTTGTTTTCCTAATTGACAAGCATCACAAACATTATCTTTGATGAACTTGATATGAGGAATTCCTCGTACAAGTTTTTTAGATGATATTTGAGTGATTAGTTTCATGCTAGCATGGCCTAATCTCCTATGCCAAAGCCAAGCATCCTCATTCAAAACTGAGAAACATATTTCATTGCAAAGATCATTGATGTCAATGGTGTATATGTTATTATGTTTTAATGCAATCATAGATGTGTTTTTGTGTGATTTTTCAATGATACAAGCATTAGATTCGAATTTGACGATATATCCTTTATCATATAATTGACTAATGCTCAAGAAGTTATATTTTAAACCATCAACTAACAAAACATCTTTAATAAAGAAGTTAGATTTGTTACCTATGGTTCCTTTGCCAATGATTTTACCCTTGTTGTTGTTTCCGAAGGTGACATAGCCTTCGTCTATGCTAGTGAGCTTAGAGAATTGAGATAGATCTCCGGTCATATGCCTTGAGCATCCACTATCAAGGTATCATCTCTTGCTCCTAGCTTGTGATGGTGTATGTTTCTATAAGAAAAGATAATTTTTAGGTACCCATTTACTTTTTTGTGCCTAAAAAACTGATCTACATTATCTATTATGTTGTATAGAGTTTATCATGATTCCTTTAGGAACTCAAATCAGTTTGTTCGGGCTAATTTTCTTGAATGGACAATGATACGTTTTATGTCCATGTTTGCAATAAAAGTTGCATTTGCTTTAGTGCCGAACATGTAAGATAGGGCCTTTAATGAAGGTGGTTGGATTTTGGTGAGGACTTCTCACAAATCCGATTCCACTTCTTTTAGGAATGTGACCCTTATTTATAAGGATCATGTTCAAGGACTTGCTACTAACCTCGAATTTCTTCAAAGTATCCTTAAATAACAAGTTCTCCTTTTGAAGAGTTTCTAGATCTTGACATTTTATATATGGAGCTAAACTATCATGATATTCAGTTTTTAATTTATCGAAATTACTAAGAAGACTATCATGCTCCTTTTTTAATAATTTATCTTTTTTACTAATTATTTTGCATTCATCAAATAAGTCATGGAAGATATTTAATAATTCATCAAATGATAAATCTACATCAATTAAATTTGTTACCTCCTCTCCGATGGCCATTAGGGCATAATGAGCAACTTGCTCGGTGTTGGACTCCTCTTCTTTGGACGCACTCGAGTCATCGCACGTTGCTTTGAGCACCTTCTTTTTTTATGTTCTCTTTTTAGCTTGGGGACAATCAATTTTATAGTGTCTCGGCTTTTTGCACTTATAGCAAATAACTTGGTCCTTTTTGGGTTCAAATTTATTTTTTGTGTTACTTTTAAACTTTATTCTCTTAATGAATTTTTTGAATTTCCTTGTTAGAAGTGCCAAGGCATCATCACAGTCCTCATCACGTGAGTTTTCTCTCAAGTGGTCATCTAAAGTTCTAAGTGTCATATCCTTCCTATTCTTTAGAAGGATGTCTTCTTGCTCTTCACGAGCCTTGCAAGTCATTTCATAGGTCATTATGTTGAATCTCGGATTTTGATGATGAAATCAATTGATGGGTTAATTGATCTAATCCATATTATTGAAGTTAAGTGTGCAGGATTAACTACGATATCCTGAAAACATAAAGCGAAACAAAGTGCCGGAGTCAAGCGCGAAGGATTCGTTGCGAGTTCGAGAGTTCGACGGAAGTCCGAAGGTTCATCGGGAATGTTGCCGGAACTAGCCGAGAATGAGTAGGGAGCTTGCCAAAGGGTTTTTGGAAGCTCGCCGGAAGATATGTCAGAAGTTCGCGGAGCTCACTGAGAAAGATCGTAGCTTGCCGAAGAAGCTTGTCGGAACTCGCCAAGATCAAATCATGAAGTCTAGGAGCTTGCCGGAAGTCCGCAGAATGGTTTCCGAGAGTTTATCGGAAGACCGCCGGAAGTTCACCGGAAGCTCGCCGGAAGATGTCTTGACTTGCGGACTTTGTAATAGCTTAGGAAATGTCTTTAAATTTTTAGTTAGCACATTAATTAGGGTTAAGATTAGGTGTTAATCCTATAACCCAAGTAGGGGGCAATTGGGCCCAAGTTCGGACTGGTTTGGGCCAAGTTTGGAGCCCAACCAGTGAGCTAAAATAGTGTAGGTGGTGGCACCGCCTAAAACTCGAGAACTAAGTGGTGGCACGCTGGACTGAGCGGTGGCACCGCCCAGCACTCGAGAGGTCCGGTGGTGGCACCGTCGGACTGGGCGGTGGCATCGCCAGTACACTATCAGTGTCAGACACTGATAGGAAGTGGCACCGCCACCGACAAGCGGTGGCACCGCCAGCCTCGGAAACCCAAGAGAATTCAAAATTTGCAGCCCAAATTTAAACCCTCTTGGGGCCTATAAATACCCCTCAATTCTCAGCTGAGATTACACCTTTGAGAAGAAAGATATTGAGATAAAAGTCTTAGCAAAGTCTTTAGCAAGTTTTTATTTTCAATAGCTTGAGTGTTCACCTCTCTCTTTCTTTTTGAAAATTTGTAAGAGTGTGAACCACTTGTAAAAGGTTGTAAGAGGGGTATTTGTTCTTCCCTTCAAAGTAATTTGCTAGTGGAAGTTGGCAGCCTCATTAAAGAAGGCTTCGCAAGTGAATGTAGGTCATTTTGATCGAACCACTTTAAATTGGTGAGTTCCTTGAATGTGTGAGTATTTACTTTTCTAAAACCATTATTTACATAGCAGCAAGCTTTCGGTTTTTATCTTCTCACTTTGCTCGAGCTACTTTCTCCAAGTCATTGACGAATTGAAATCTCTACGCATTTACGAAATCGTTTTTAAACTTACGAGTTTTAATCCGCTGCACTAATTCACCCCCCCTCTTAGTGCCGCTCCGATCCTAACAATTGGTATCAGAGCCAGGCTCACTCTCATATTTGGTTTAATACCCAAGAGAGATGACTTACTCCGGCATGCATGAGGATCATTCTATCACGCGTCCACCTATGTTTAATGGGTCGGATTACACGTACTGGAAGACTCGTATGAGGATCTTCCTCATTTCCATGGATTTCGAGCTTTGGACTATTGTCAAAAACGGATTTCAAAAATCTTCTCTTTTGATGAGCGAATGGAATGAATCGGAGAAGAAGGTTTTTGCTTTAAACACAAGGGCTATGAATGCCTTGTTTTGTGCACTAGGCAAAAATGAGTTTAATCGTGTTTCAATTTGTGATTCAAATTTTGATATTTGGAGAACTCTTGAGGTCACTCATGAAGGCACTAGCCAAGTGAAAGAGTCCAAAATCAACATCCTTGTGCACTTTTATGAACTTTTCTGAATGAAACCAAGTGAGTCCATCGGAGACATGTACACACGTTTCACGGATATCATCAATGGACTCAAAGCTCTTGGTAAAGATTTTTCTAACTTTGAACTAGTAAGTAAAATCTTAAGATCCCTTCCTAAAAGTTGGGATCCAAAATTACGGTCATTCAAGAGGCCAAGGACCTTAAAACATTCCCTCTTGAAGAACTTATTGGGTCTCTAATGACCTACGAAATGACGTGTCAAGATCATGACGAGCTCGAGAACCCCCTTCCAAAGGAACAAGAAGGATATGTCACTCACATCACAAGAAGGTCACTTGAAAACAACATCAAGTGATGAGGACAGTGAAAATGACATTGCACTTTTGACTCAAAAATTTAAAAATTTTTTAAGAAAGAACAAATTTAAAAATAACACCAAAAACATACTTGAATATAAAAAGGACCAAGTGATATGCTATGAATATAAGAAACCAGGGAATTTCAAAAATGAATGCCCCCAAGCCAAGAAGAAACAACCAAAGAAGAAGAAAGCTCTAAAAGCAACTTGGGACGATTCAAGCGATTCCAAAAGTGAAGAAGCTAGCAACAAAGAGGAGGCAAACTTCGCGCTAATGGCTTTAGGAGAAGAGGTATGTGATTTAATTAATGAAGATTTATCTTTTGAAGAACTCTCTATCGCTTTTCATGAATTATTTGATGAATGTAGAACTATTAGTAAGAAGTTAAATATCTTAAAGAAAGAGCATGTCTTATTACAAAATAAGTTTGATAGTCTTCAAAATCCTCCATGCTCTAAGTGTGAGCATTTAGATGCAATAAAAAATAAAAATTTACTACTTAAAAAAATCTTAAACAAGTTTAAGGTCGGTAGCAAAGGATTAGACATGATCCTTGCAAACAAGGGTCACGTCATAAATAGAAGTGGAATTGGATTTGTAAAAGGATCACATCAAAATCCTACCACTTTCATAAAAGGACCTACATTGTATGTTTCATCTTATATGAAATACAACTTTTGTTGTAAATCCGGACATATTACCTACAAATATCCGTTTAGGAAAATTAATCCACATAAATTAATATGGGTTCCTAAAGGAACTATAAATAATTCAATAATGAATAACAAAATTAGTGGATCAATTTTTTAGGCACCCAAACTCAAATGGGTACCTAAAAATCATCCTCTTTTGTAGACAAACCCACAAGCTAGAAGCAAGAGATGGTATCTCGATAGTGGATGCTCAAGACATATGACTGGAGATCAATCTCATTTTTCTATGCTCACTAGCAAAGAAGAAGGGTACGTCACCTTCAGAGACAACAACAAAGGCAAAATCATTGGCAAGGGAACCATAGGTAACAAATTAAGTTTTTCTATTGATGATGTATTACTAGTTGATGGACTGAAGCATAATCTCTTGAGTATTAGTCAATTATGCGATAAAGGTTATATCGTTAGATTTGAATCAAATATGTGTATTATTGAAAAACCAAACAATAACATGACTATGATTGCATAAAATAAAATAATGTCTACACCATCAATCTTGATGAACTAAGTAATCAAATATGCTTCTTTGCTCTAAATGATGATGCTTGGTTTTGGCATAGGAGATTAGACTATGCAAGTATGAAACTAATATCTAAGATCTCATCTAGAGAATTAGTACGAGGGATTCCAAATATGAAGTTTATTAAGGACAAAGTATGTGATGCATGTCAACTAGATAAACAAATAAAAACTAGTTTCAAACTAAAAAATCAAATTAGCACCACTAAACCATTACAATTGATCCATTTGGACTTATTTAGACCAATTGACATGACAAGTCAAGGAGGAAGCAAATATACTTTTGTAATTGTGGATGACTATACTAGGTACACTTGGACCTATTTCTTAGTACACAAAAGTGATTGTTTCAATTGTTTCTCTAAATTTTGTAAACTCACTAAAAAAAAAAAGGCTTCATGATTTCATCAATTCGGAGTGATCACAGTGGCGAATTTCAAAACTATGATTTCCAAAATCTTTGTGAAGTTAATGGATACAATCATAACTTCTCCACTCCAAGAAATCCTTAACAAAATGGAGTAGTTGAAAGAAAAATTAGAAACCTACAAGAAATGACAAGAACTATGTTAAATGAACATAGTCTACCCAAGTATTTTTGGGTCGAAGCCATGAATACGGCTTGCTACATCATGAATAGGGTTCTAATAAAACTGTCTTTATCAAAAACTCCCTATGAATTATGGAATAATAAAAAAACTAAATGTTACTTATTTTAAAGTTTTTGGTTGCAAATGCTTTATTTTGAATGAAAATGATGCCTTAGGAAAATTTGATGCTAAATCCGATGAAGGCATCTTTCTTGTTTACTCTTCCATTTTTAAGGCTTTTCGTGTTTTTAACAAGAGAACCTTAGTTATAGAAGAGTCTATTCATGTAGTTTTTAATGAAATTTCTGATTTAAAGAAAAATGATTTTGATGAGGATCTTAGTTTTGATAATTTGAATTTAAATGAACCCCTTTCTCAAAATAGCAACTTGGATGCATCTTCTTCCGAAATTTCCTTACCCAAGGAATGGAAGTATATAGATGCTCATCCAAAGGAGCTAATTATAGGAGATACATCAAAAGGGGTTCAAACTCGTTCTTCTTTCAAGAATTTTTGTGCTAACACCGCCTTCCTTTCTCAAATCGAACCTAAATGCATTGACAAGGCCTTAAAAGATTATTTTTGGGTCATTGCAATGCAAGAGGAATTGAACCAATTTGAGAGAAATGAGGTATGGAAGCTTGTTCCTAGACCTAGTGATCATTTAGTCATAGGTACTAAATAGGTCTTTAGAAACAAGCAAGACGAATGTGGTATCATGGTTAAAAACGAGGCTAGATTAGTGGCCAAAGATTTCAACCAAGAAGAAGATATCGACTACGAAGAAACCTTCGCTCCTATGGCAAGATTATAAGCCATTAGGATGCTCCTTGCCTATGCTAGTAGTAATAATTTTAAACTATTTCAAATGGATGTCAAAAGTGCCTTCTCGAATGGTTTTATTTCTGAAGAAGTATATGTCGAACAACCTCCCGGATTTGAAAATTCTCTTCTTCCTAATCATGTATTCAAATTGACTAAGGCTCTCTATGGTTTGAAACAAGCTCCTAGAGCTTGGTATGAAAGGCTTAGTTTCTTTTTTATTTTAAATAATTTTACCAAAGGCAAGGTTGATACTACATTGTTTATCAAAATAATTTTCTTATTATGCAGATTTATGTTGACAATATTATTTTTGGTTCTTCGGATGAATCACTATGTGAATCATTTGCCAAATGTATGAGTTATAAATTTGAAATGAGTTTAATGGGTGAATTAACCTTCTTTTTAGGATTACAAATCAAACAACTTAGTGATGGTATATTTCTTAACCAATCTAAATATACATTAGAATTGTTAAAATGATTTAATATGAATAATTTAAAACGATAAGCACCCCTATGAGTACTTCGACTAAGTTAGATATGGATGAAAATAGTGAAAATTTTGATCAAAAAACATATTGGGGAATGATAGGTAGTCTACTCTACCTCACCACAACTAGACCGGATATTATGTTTAGTGTAGGACTTTGCTCTAGATTTCAATCTAATCCTAAATTATCTCATCTTAAGAGTGTTAAAAGAATATTTAGATATCTTAAAGGAACTCCAAATTTAGGATTGTGGTATCCAAAATCTGATAAATTCGATTTAATAGCTTATGTAGATGCCGATTTTGACGGATGCAGAATAGATAGAAAAAGTAAATCTGGAACATGCCAATTTTTAGGACATGCACTTGTTTCTTGGACTTCCAAGAAACAAAATTCAGTTATACTATCTACGACGGAAGCCGAATACATTGCTGCAAGTGCATGTTGTGCACAAGTTGTTTGGATGAAAAATACATTAGAAGACTATGTAATTCACTTGAAAAACATTCCCATAAAATGTGATAATACAAGTGCCATATGTCTTACCAAAAATTCAATTCAGCACTCTAGAACTAAGCATATCGATATTAGGCATCATTTTATACATGAACATGTCCTTAATAATAATGTCGTTCTAGAATTTATTTACATAAAGCATCAATTAGCAGACATTTTTATAAAAGCCTTAAATGAAGATCAATTTGAATTCATTAGAAGGGAACTAGGCATGTTAAATTGTCCCTGAAAATAAGCTTGTTTGAATGTATTTTCCGAAAAATGTCTCATCCTTGTTATGTTCTTTTGTGGATTTGATTTCATCCTTCTCTTTCAATTCCAAATGATATATTAAAGTACAACCCAATATCTTAACCTATCTTGAGTCAAACACCTCTGAAAAACAAAAGGGGGGAAGAAAGAATTTTTTTTCTTCTCTTCCGCGGCATGCCAGCGGTGGCACCGCCAGAACCAACGGTAGCACCACCTGAGCGCTCGGGCGCCAAGCGGTGGCACCGCTCGTTTTGGCAGTGGCACCGCCCGAGAGCTCCTTTATAAGCCGAAGGGTTAGGGCCAGCGGTGACACCGCCCCCAACTTGTGAGAAACTGGCTCAAGCTCTCCCACAGCCTCACTAAACCCTCATTCCAACCTTTAGAAGCCTTAGAGAGAAATTCTTGTTGGTCCAAGCTCTCCATCTTCCAAGAAATTCTCCATAAGGTAAAATCTAAAATCTTTCCTCTCTTCTCTTTATTTTTTTTTGCCTACTCTTTACAGTTTCATCTATCATCTTGTCTAGATACTGGCTCCCAAGAGATCAAAAGGGAAAAGGGTTGAAAGATATTCATATGACCAAGATCTTTTTAGATCCAAAGAAGTAGCTCCTAGGTTTCCAAATTTCGAAATAAGATGTATCCATAAGGGTAAACACGTTGATCTCAATGAACTAGGAAACCTATAACTCATTAGGTGGTTTGCACATCTAGATGCCCTACCTCTCCTACAAATAAATGAACCAATTTATCCTAGGTTAGTTAGGCTATTTTATGCAAACTTATACGTGGATAATAATAGCCTAAGTACTTACCTACTAGGAACACAAATTAGAATTTTTGATAGTACTATTTGTGAACTAATTAGAATCACTAAAAAGGATAGGAGCTGTTATTTTAGAGGTAAATGGGATGTCAATATAATCAGAGCAACTTACTCTGAAGCTGTCGAAACTATTTTTGCAAATTTGGACCTCGGCATAATACCCAAGAGTTGCGTGCAGTTACTGCCCTTTAACTCTAAAATTCTTCATCATATCATAACAAGCATACTATTACCTAAGCAATTTCATCTTGATGAAATGAGTCAAATAGAGATAAGCACCATGTATTGGATTATGACTAGTCAACATAACTATTTTGGATACTTAATCCGGCAACATATGTAGGATATTATAGCTAAAGACACTATGTTGCCATATGGAGGGTTAATCACTCGACTTCTACTTGCCCATGACATTTGTATCCCACTCGATGAAGAAACAATTCAAAGTGATCGATATAACATCATCAATAGAAATCTACTGAAAAGACTTAGGTGCACATTTAGCAATGGTATATGGGTTAGGCAACCTAGAAGGACTGATCCAATTCCCCCACTAGTAGAACACCTTGAAACACCAATTCTTAGGGGAAATGAATCTCCTCCTCCTAGTCCCTTTGGCGCAGTACCTTCGGCTCTTGTTTCATCCTCCGAAGAACTCATTATGGCAGAATTGTATCATATCAAATCGCAGCAAGAACAAATTCAAATCCAGCAAATTGAAATTTTAAAGGAACTACGATAAATGAATCAAAAAATAGATGTAATGTATCAGCACTATGGATTACCTCCTAAGGATTAATCGATGTACCTTCTTATTCTATTTTGATTACTCTTAATGTCAAGCTAGAAGTTTGTCATCTTCTTTTGAACGAAAACTGAACCTTCTTTTGAGATGTATTTTTAAATTCTGGATAAATGCTGATTTGTTCTAGATGAATGCTGAATTTTTTATGATGAATTCTGGATAAATATTTTTAGCGAGATTAATTTTAAATGATGAATTTTGAATGATTAATCTTAATGCTGAATTCTTTTTCCAATGATTTTATGATCACAGTTTGTGTGCTTCAAGTCTCATCTCCTTTTTGTTGATGACAAAGGGGGAGAAGTGATGACTTGTACCATTTCGAACTTGTATCATTTCGATAGCATGACTTAATGAAAATGTCTTATGTGCATCGATAGCATGACTTATATGAATTGCAAAAGCTTGTGTAATACAAATGTCTTATATGCCTTGCAAAATCTTTGAGTATGTCATAAGTTCTTAGATTGGTTGATCATATGAAATCATGCCTCAAATTTATATCATGAAATTCATGTTGAAAATTTTTATCTCTCGTCGTAGTGAAAATTGTCCCTTATCATTTGACTTGAAAATTGTCCCTTTTTATAGCTGGAAATTATGAGTAATACGAAGTTTCATATTTGCTCATGCTTAATGAGAATAAAGATAAGTTCAACGATTCAAACTTATCGGTTTATGCTTGAATTCAAAGGGATGGAATTCAAGTGTTTTTATCTTCTCATAATATGGCATATAGATAGGGGGAGTTATGTTTAACTCTGTCATCAATTGATTGTCATCATCAAAAAGGGGGGATATTGTTAAATCTTGAATTTTGATGATGAAATCAATTGATGGGTTAATTGATCTAATCCATATTATTGAAGTTAAGTGTATGGGATTAACTACGACAACCTAAAAACATAAAGTGAAACATAGTGTCGGAGTCAAGCGCGAAGGATTCGTTGTGAGTTCGAGAGTTCGGCGGAAGTCCGAAGGTTCGTCGGAAATGTTGCCGGAACTAGCCGAGAATGAGTAGGGAGCTTGCCGAAGGGTTTTCGGAAGCTCGCCGGAAGGTACGTCGGAAGTTCACGGAGCTTGCCGAGAAAGATCGTAGCTTGCCGAAGAAGCTTGTCAGAACTCGCCAAGATCAAATCGTGAAGTCTAGGAGCTTGCTGGAAGTCCGCAGAATGGTTTCCGAGAGTTTATCGGAAGACCGCCGGAAGTTCATCGGAAGCTCGCCGAAAGAAGTCTTGACTTGCGGACTTTGTAATAGCTTAGGAAATGTCTTTAAATTCATAGTTAGCACGTTAATTAGGGTTAGGATTATGTGTTAATCCTATAACCCAAGTAGGGGCCAATTAGGCCCGAGTTCGGACTGGTTTGGGCCAAGTTTGGAGCCCAACTAGTGAGCTGAAATAGTATAGGCGGTGGCACCAGAACTCGAGAATTGAGCGGTGGCTCTGCTGGACTGAGCGGTGGCACCGCCTAGCACCCAAGAGGTCTGGCGGTGGCACCGCCAGATTGAGCGATGGCACCGCCAGTACATTGTCTGTTAGACATTGACAGGCGGTGGCACCGCCAGCCTCGGAAACCCAAGAGAATTCAAAATTTGGAGCCCAAATTTGAACCCTCTTGGGGCCTACAAATAACCCTCAATTCTCAGTTGAAATTACACCTTTGAGAAGTAAGAGATTGAGATAAAAGTCTTAACAAAGTCTTTAGCAAGTTTTTGTTTTCAATAGCTTGAGTGTTCATTTCTTTCTTTCTCTTTGAAAATTTGTAAGAGTGTGAACCACTTATAAAAGGTTGTAAGGGGGGTATTTGTCCTTCTCCTTCAAAGTGATTTGCTAGTGGAAGTTGGGAGCCTCATTGAAGAAGGCTTCGCAAGTGGATGTAGTTCATTTTGACCGAACCACTTTACATTGGTGCGTTCCTTGAATGTGTGAGTATTTACTTTTCTGAAACCATTATTTACATAGCAGCAAGCTTTCGATTTTCATCTTCTCACTTTGCTCGAGCTACTTTCTCCAAGTCATTGATGAATTGAAATCTCTATGCATTTACGAAATTGTTTTTAAACTTATGAGTTTTAATCCGATGTACTAATTCACCCCCCCCTCTTAGTGCCGCTCCGATCCTAACACATTAATGACCCGATTATTTCTTTAAGAGGGAAGTTATTTAAATCTTTAGCCTCTTGAATAGCAGTGACTTTAGGGTCCCAACTCTTAGGAAGGGATCTTAGAATCTTATTTATGAGCTCAAAATCTGAAAAACTTTTACCGAATCCTTTTAGACCATTGACGACATCCGTGAAACGGGTGTACATGTCGCCAATAGTCTCGCTCTGTTTCATTTAGAAAAGTTCAAAAGAATGTATCAAAAGATTAATTTTTGACTCTTTCACTCTACTTGTGCCTTCGTGAGTCACTTTGAGGGTATACCAAATATGAAACACGATTTAATAAACTGAAACATGATTGAACTCATTTTTATCAAGCGCACAAAATAAGGCATTCATAGCCTTTGCATTAAGAGTGAAAGTCTTCTTCTCCAATTCATTCTAATCGATCATTGGAAGAGAAGACTTTGAAAATCCATTTTCGACAAGATTCCAAAGTTCAAAATCCATTGAAATAATGAAGACCCTCATTCGGGTCTTCCAATAGGTGTAGTTCGTCCCATTGAACATGGGTGGACACGTAATAGAGTGGCCCTCTTGGTTTCCGACGTATGCCATCTCTTTTGGGTTTTAATCCATTTGAGAGTTAACCCCGCTCTAATACCAATTGTTAGGATCAAGAGCTTAACAGGGGGGGGGGGTGTGAATTAGTGTAGTGAAAAACTTTCGACGATTTGAAACAACGTTCGTACATTGAAATCCGATTCCGACGTGAAAGTCATTTCATGCAGAAAATAACTTTGAAAGCTTACGGAAATGTATTTGAAGTAAAGTAAGGAAGGCAGTTTGTAGTTAAGATAAATAGCACAAAGGAAATGCAAACCAAATTTTAGAGTGGTTCGGTCAAACGTGACCTACATCTACTTTCGGCTTCCTCCTCCAACGAGGTCACCAGCGTCTACTAGAGGCCTTCCTTCAATAGGCGAAGGCCAACCACCCTTTTATAGTTTCACTCCTTTTAACGGGCTTAGGAGACAACTCTTACAGAATTTTCACTCCTTTCATGAATGATCAAAACTTGGAAGAAAAGAGGGAGGAGAACTTTTGCCCTTTACAACACTTTTGAGCTCTAAAATTACAAAGTAAGATCAAGCTTTTGGTGCCCTTTCATTCAAGAAAGGGTGAGGTTTATATAGGCCCCAAACTGGTTTGAATTTGGAGCTAAAAAATGTCATCTCCTGGATTTCCGGGGTCCTGGCAGTACTACCGTTCGGAGACCGAGCTCAAGTAATACCATCGCCTGACTTCGCTCGGAGTCCGAGGTCAAGCGGTACCACCACTTGATAGGTGCGGTACCACCGTCTGACTTCGCTCGGAGACTAAGCTCAAGCGGTACCACCGCTTGATTGGGGCGGTACCACCGCCAGCCAAGAAATCTGGATCCGAATGGGCTGATCCATTCAACCCAATTTTGGTCAGTGAAGGGCCTAATTGCCCCTAGATTAAGTTAATGGGATCACATCCAATTCCTAACTTAATCTACATGCTAACTATGATATTTAAGACATTAATACTGCAACTTGCTCTGGTGCGTCAATCACTTATTCCGGTCATATGCCTTGAGCATCCACTATCAAGGTACCATCTCATGCACCTAGCTTGTGATGGTATATGTTTCTATAAGAAAAGATAATTTTTAGGGACCCATTTACTTTTTTGTGCCTAAAAAACTGATCTACATTGTCTATTATGTTGCATAGAGTTTATTATGTTGCATAAAGTTTTTCATGATTCCTTTAGGAATTCAAATCAGTTTATTCGGGCTAATTTTCTTGAATAGACAATGATACGTTTTATGTCCATGTTTGCAACAAAAGTTGCATTTGCATTGGTGCCAAACATGTAAGATTGGGCCTTTAATGAAGGTTGTTGGATTTTGGTGAGGACTTCTTACAAATCAGATTCCACTTCTTTTAGGAATGTGACCCTTATTTGTAAGGATCATATTCAAGGACTTGCTACCAACCTCAAATTTCTTCAAGGTGTCCTTAAGTTGCAAGTTCTCCTTTTGGAGAGTTTCTAGATCATGACATTTTATACATAGAGCTAAACTATCATGATATTCAGTTTTTAATTTATCAAAATTACTAATAAGACTATCATGCTCCTTTTTTAACAATTTATATTTTTTACTAATTATTTTGTATTCATCAAATAAGTCATGGAAGGTATTTAATAATTCATCAAATGATAAATCTGAATCAATTAAATTTGTTACCTCCTCTCTGATGGCCATTAGGGCGTAATGAGCAACTTGCTCGGTGTTAGACTCCTCTTCTTCGGACGCACTCGAGTCATCCCACGTTGCTTTGAGCGCCTTCTTGTTTGATATTCTCTTCTTGGCTTGGGGACAATCACTTTTGTAGTGTCCCGGCTTTTTGCACTCGTAGCAAATAACTTCGTCCTTTTTGGGTTCAAATTTATTTCTTGTGTCATTTTTAATCTTGTTTCTCTTAATGAATTTTTTGAATTTCCTTGTTAGAAGTGCTAAGTCATTGTCACAGTCCTCATCACTTGAGTTTTCTCTCAAGTGGTCATCTAAAGTTCTAAGTGTCATATACTTCCTGTTCTTTAGAAGGATGTCTTCTTGCTCTTCATGAGCCTTGTAAGTCATTTCATAGGTCATTAATGACCCAATTAGTTCTTCAAAAGGGAAGTTGTTTAAATCTTTAGCCTCTTGAATAGTAGTGACTTTAGGGTCCCAACTCTTAGAAAGGGATCTTAGAATCTTATTTACGAGCTCAAAATCTGAAAAACTTTTGCTGAATCCTTTTAGACCATTGACGACATCTATGAAACGGGTGTACATGTCACCAATAGTCTCGCTCGGTTTCATTCAGAAAAGTTTAAAAGAATGTACCAAAACATTGATTTTTGACTCTTTCACTCTACTTGTGCCTTCGTGAGTCACTTCGAGTGTGTGCCAAATATCAAACACGATTTCATAAACTGAAACACGATTGAACTAATTTTTATCAAGCGCACAAAATAAGACATTCGTAGCCTTTGCATTAAGAGCGAAAGTCTTCTCTAATTCATTCCAATCGATCATTGGAAGAGAAGACTTTGAAAATCCATTTTCGACAAGATTCCAAATTTCAAAATCTA
Organism: Musa acuminata AAA Group; assembly: GCF_036884655.1. Classification (NCBI taxonomy): domain Eukaryota; kingdom Viridiplantae; phylum Streptophyta; class Magnoliopsida; order Zingiberales; family Musaceae; genus Musa; species Musa acuminata. Next base: position 16,672,415 of record NC_088345.1, read on the forward strand.
TTGAAATAAGGAAGATCCTAATTCAGGTCTTCCAATAGGTGTAGTCCATCCCATTGAACATGGGTGGATGTGTAATAGAGTGGTCC